>NC_057800.1:277221368-277234396 GCF_018294505.1 Triticum aestivum | reverse complement strand
CAATCCGTATACTCATATGCTTATGTGACACATACGAGACATCATACCCACTTTTTATTAAATTTCAGAAAATAGCGCAGGCACCATGTATTGAACTCAAGACCTCTTGGTCTAAGGAAAACCACATTAACCAACTAGAACAACCTAATGCTTGGGTATTTAAACTTCTTTTCCTCTACTTCAGTTTGTTGAATCGGTATTGTTATCACTATTTCTTTTCCGTTTTTTCTATTTATTTTTTTATTTTTTTATTTTTGTTTCTTTTTTATTTTCTGAAAATTCTCACACTTATTGTTTTTTGAATTAAAAAATTGCTTTTTAAAATTCTGTTCATAAAGTACAGATATTCGCATTTTAAGAAAATAGTGCATATATGTCAAAAAATTGTTTGTTTAATAGAAAATGCTCATATCAATATAATTAAATTTCTGAACATCTATTAAATAGAAAAAATGTTCATTTAAACAAAAAATGTTTGTTCATTATTCGTTTAAATAGGAACATGCTCACATAAAAGAAGCGGACACTTTTAAAATTTCAGAGCATCTATTAAATAGAAAAAGGAAAATGAAAATAAATCATTTAGCGACCGGTTTACTGTTCTTTTTTGTTTATTTTCATTCTTGTTGTTTTTCGTTTTTCATTCTTTTTTCTTTCAAAAAATGCTCACATCAATAAATGGACCCAAATTTTTTCCACACACTAGTATCACCATGTCAAGTATCCATGATAAGTTTCATTGAATTATGACCTTTTATACATTTTCTAGGGTTTTCCTAGTGAAAAAAACCCTAAAACACTAGTCGAACGTGACGCAACGTGCGTTCGGTGTCCAAATGTCTTCAAAATTTCGATGGAGGCCTGCCATTAGCATGCTCACATGCTGGCAAAATTTGATGTCATTTCATGCATGGAAAGAAGCACACCATATTCAAAGGTGGTGGTTTGAGTAGGCCGGTAGGGCAAGTCTGGTTGCACTTTTTTCACACCAATAAAATGAAACCAATTTTTTTCGAAACACTAACATCATCATGCAAAGCATCCATGATAAATTTCACTGAGTTCTGACTTTTTATGCATTTACTAAGGTTTTCCCGTGAAAAAAAAATCTTAAAACACTAACCGAACGTGACACAATGTGCGTTAGGTGTCCGAATTCCTTCAAATTTTGCATGAAGGCCAGCCCTGAGCATGGCCACATACTGACAAGTTTTGGTGTCATTTTGTGCATGGCAAGAAGCATATCATGTTCAAAGGTGATGGCTCGGGTAGGCTGGTAGGGCAAGTCTGGATGCACTTTTTTCACATCAATAAAATGGACTCAAATTTGTTCCACACACTAGTATCACCATGCCAAGCATCCAAGATAAATTTCAAAGAACGCTCATTAAGAAAGAGGAGGGAGTTTAATTACAACTTGATCATTGACTTTTAGATAATTTTTAAAATAAATAATTAGGAATTCAAGAAAGTTCACAAAAAAATTAAAAAGTTAACTGAATTTTAAGAAAGCTCATTGATCAGAAAAAGTAAAACAAGACTTCATCATTTTTGGGAAAAGTTCACAAATTCGAAAAAAAGTCATTGATTTTTTTTAAAAATCAAAATAAAAAAAATATTTTTTCAATAAAACTTTATCAGTTTTGTAAATAAGTCCATTGATTTAAAAAAAGTTCATTCATTTTTAAAATAAAATTCATCATTTTTATAAAAAGTTCAATCCTTTTTTAAAATCACTGATTACAGAAATAGTTCACGAATTTGGGGGAAAAACCTCACCATTTTTGGAAAAAAAAAGTGCACCCACTTTGAAGAAAAATTCACGACTTTGAATTTTTTTCTTCATTTAAAAAAATCACGAATTTTAAAATCTTTACGCATTTAAGAAAGAAAAGGGAAACAAATAAAGAAAAGGAAAAATAAAGCGGAAAAGAAAACCAAACAGGATATAGTGCGCTTTCCGGTGTTCTATTTTTAGTCAAAAAAAATATCTAGCACATGTTGTTCAGTTGCCCGGTTGGTTAGTGCGCCTGTGCTAATTACTGGTGTAGGGCGGTTCGAATCCTCTGCGGCACTTACTTATTTTTGCGGTTTTAGAAAATAAAAAACATGATGTATGGGCCGGTCCAGCGCGGGAGGATGTGCGCGTTCATTCACGGACTAAAAATATAAATATTACTATCATGCCCCTTCATATGAAGAGGTATGGGCTAATCTGAGCCGTCCTTGTGTTTAGGGGGTCTACCGAAGCAGAAGTGATTTTGTTATACTTTTTGACAAAGGAGTGCGAGTCCATCTGTTTCAGATCATGAAGTATAAGAAACAGACTCCATGCCATATTTCCCCCCTGTTTTCTTTCTTGAGAAAGTATTTGAAGTACTCTTGTAGCTGTGAATTGTTTGACTGGGTGTCTAATGTTCTGATTGACTTGCTGCTTTCAGGGATGCGATGGAACTGAAGTATGCATGTGCGTCGGCGTCGAAACTGAAACTATGTTGGGAAGCAGAAACCGAATTTAAGTGATGTTTGTGTTGCACCCTAGGTGTTGTTGGTACATTCTGATGCATGCCTGTGTATGGCCTTTGATGTTCTTAGTTTATATGCCATTGTTCTTAAAGATTATGATTTGTTGCTTTCAGTAGTACTTGATGATATGGCCATTGATGCTTCAGCGTGTTCAGCAGTAAAGATCAGATTTTAATCAGTGTGTTGTTGAAGTTCATGTTTAAAATGGACCAAATTTGTCCCTGCATGCCAAACACTCTATATGGATAGATGGGGAAGGGGTTTGGGAGGGGGAAGGGGATTTAGAGGGATTTGGTGCGGGGGAGGGGTTCACCAAATCCCCAATAATCCTTGAAAACCCTTGGTGCCAAACATGGCCTGAATGGGTTATGCTGAACTTTGATGCTTCTTTCATGGTGTCTTCGGGAACGGCCGGCTGGGGCTGTATTGCCAGAGACTCGACGGGCGATGTCTTTTTGCTGCTGCTGGTACCGTCTTGCACCAATCGGCGGCTCTACAGGCTGAGGCCGCAGCCCTCATGAAAGCAATCAATCTTGCCAAGGGGTTTGGAATGGGCCGGGCGGTGTGATCTTCCCCTCAAGCAAGCCAATGACTCAAGTTCGGCAGATCGGGAGTCCAAGTTTCAGCTACAGCTGGGCTTCATAGATTACAAAGTTAATTTTGATCAACGTGAATGTAATGTCCTAGCTCATTTACTGGCGAGTTATAGTTCTGGGTCAGCTCTGATGACCGCATGTGGATCGCTAACCTGCCCCCCAATGTACTTGGTGATTGGTGCCGTGGCCGGCGATATCGCCGCGTCCGCGAGTTAATGGAATGCATTGTGTTCCAGGTAAAGGTACTTGTATTTTCTGCATGGCATGTGTTTGATGAAATGTAGACATATGCCGCGGCTTATCAAGCGCTCCTAATTCACCCCAAAAAAATAGCCTGTCCTTGTGTCAGTTATATTCATTTGTGTGAAAACATTAACATATCATGTATACATGTACCAGTCTGGTTTCCGACAAGGATATAAAAGAGTCCCCATCGAACTAAACTATTAAAACTGTGCAATATCCATCCTCAAATATTCTTCTACATGGTGTAGATTGTAGAAGTATGCAGAGAGCGGCGTGTCATATATATACCTATGCACAAAACTACGTACAACAACAGCTAGTCAGAAATTTGCATCACTTGCTATGCCCATTTGGTTCACCAGGTATCTCTTCATCTGCGCCTCTATACTCCATGGCACGATCCTTCTCCATTTCTGACTGAACTCTCTTCGGCTTCCTTAGTCGCACAGTGGTCTGCTTGATGCGGCCTTTACCTGCGTCAGCTGCTAAGGCCAGGCGGGACATAACATAGGACAAAAGCTCTTCCCTGTGTGAAAATGTGAAATCCAAATGAGCATACTCGAATTCATTATAGGAGACTTCAACACCAGCCTTCCGCATCAACTTGTAGTGCTTCTTCACCATGGTTGGTGAGATTACTCTGTCTCTTTGCCCAGCAACCAGGTCCATGGGGATGTCAATAAGACTGTAGTGAGCTCCCAGGTCCAATGGTTTTGGTGTTCCATACGCTTCCATGTTTGCCGCGGCACTTCCATAGTCATACATTTGGAACCTCTTCGCCCTCTTTATCTGTGCAAGATGGAGTACAACATGAAACGATACACCGGGCATGTCATCCATGTTGTAGTGAGGCAACCCAAGTACTCCCACCCAATTTGAACTGTCACCACCAACAACATACCCCATAAGGGTTTGGACGAGACCACCCAAAGCTGGATAGTTGTGGAAATCCCTAGCTAATTTGTTCAGAAGCATCCTGAAGAATCGAGTTGGTATGTACAGCCCAGGCACAAGTGGAGCAAGTACTGGACCAACAAACAGGATGATCTTCTCCACCAAGCTGAACACCACATTTGAATCCTCGTGAAAACCAGCAGGAGATAGCAAGACCAATCTTGACAACCTGTGGGGCTTCTGCGCAATCCTTGATGTCACCACATACATCAACATAACTGCACCACCCAGGCTGTGGCAGACAGCACAGAGCTTATAAGGCTGATTTTTTGTCACGTCTTCCTCTGAAGTCTGTATTTCCGAATTCTTTATGTCACCATTTTGATCTTCCATTTCCTCCCCAATAAGATTCTGACTGCTGCCAAGTTCTGAAGTTTTAATCTTGTGAATTTCCTCGATTATTGCTGGCATATCTTTGGTTCCATGCTCATTGACAGAATATTTCCAGTACCTAACATGAATTGAGAAGGAGCATCAGAGATGAGCAAGCACAGTAACCAAATTGATTTGGCATATACAGGAGTAAAAAATTATCTCAACCAATAAACTAATACAACCTCTGTTCATTAATATAAGACGGTCTAAAAAACAGGGAGTAGCACTTACTTGGAGGAAGAAAGATTTTCATCCATATGCTCTCTTGAAACCAAACCACGGAGATTTCCAAGAAAAACATCATAACCTACACGGAATCAAAAACGAGGAAAGAACTTCAGCATTTGCGGCCCAGCAGTGGAATACATTAAATCCAACTTTGATTACTGACCTTGATCATAAGCTGCAAATGCAGGTGAGCCAACAACACCATTTGATACCCAACTGCAGGGGAAACAAGAGGACAGATTTATATCGACACAGTACCATTATCCCCAAAAAATTATACTCCCTCTGTTCATTTTTATAAGGCTTTGTAGATGTTTCAGACAATGTGCAAAACAGCACAATTTCACTTGTCTGAAACGACTTATAAAAGTGAACGGAGGGAGTACATTATCTCTCGGCAGCCATTCAGCACTAGAATTACCAACTATAAACAGTAATTTGTACTGTCACACTTAAGTTACTAATTTTCCAGGGAAAAGCACCGGAAGTAAATCTATGCCTACTAATAAAGTATCTATCGCTTCTTACCACCGTAATTTCGTCCGTCCCTTCTAATTTTCGTCCGTCCGTCTTAATTTCTTCGTACGTCAGCTTTCCCCATCCATGCGTCTCACGAAGCCTCCGTGTGCTGACGGCTGGTGGCCCAAAAGCCCAAATAATCACCCCTCCATGTGTGCTGATGGCCAGTGGCCCAAAAAATCAGGCCGAGGCGCAAAAATTTGCGCGCTGGTCTGGAGTATCGAACTCGCGACCTCCTGTTCTACACAGGTCACAATACCAACGAGCTAGAACATGTTTGTGCGTTAAACAGTAGGTCAATTGCATCTTCAATAGTCCTACATCGACTCCTTAAATCTAACCGACCAAATTTATATACTTCTTTGACTTTCCCAGGTGTTAAGAAGCTGCCTCGGAGAAAGGAAAATAGAAGGTAATTAAACCGTTGAGATATGGAGATACACATGGAGCAGATAAGGGCCAATACGAGTCCGAGGTGTCGTCCCACACGGCTCCGTCCCGCCAGTGATGTCAACGGTGACAACAGAGATGCTTGTGAGACTGGACATGGATAAGGAGCTCTAGGCGTCAGCATGACGACGGTAATGCCACTGGGTGTCAACAACCAAAATAATTAGCGCCGCTCCTGTCCTTCCCGTGTGAAGGTTTGGGGTGCTGCGGTTGAAGTCGAGTCAGGACTTTGGTTACTTTAGAGCGGATCGAGCATAATTTAAGGAGGGGAGAACCTTGATTCACGTTGCATGATGCCATTGCATGCAGGTTTGCTGCTGCATGCGCTGCTCATACCCAGCAAAATAAAACGTGACGCGTACAGCCGGAAAGCGAAGCAACAGGGAAACACCTATGTCTACTACAACATAGTACAGCCTATATATAGCAGGAGCATACATGGGCTACGACAAAACAAATTGTCTTTCGGACACTCCACATAAAACACATTCAGAAATCATGGTCATAGGGCTAATCTCAGTAAAGTTTGTGAACAAGGAAGAAGATGTCATGCCTAGCGTAACTGAAGGTACGGAGGAACAATTGCGTCTGTGTAAAATTACTTCAATAAAAATATTTCATGTATAATATTTTTATTGTCATATGTGAGTAACTCATTAGGATGGCTAATCTGCTGATGTGATATGCTTTCTCATTATGCATCAACATCCGATGTACAACCTAGTACTGAAGTTGGACGGGAAATATACATCCACCAATGTTATATTTTTGATGCAAAATCTAAGTTGTTTCTTTTTTTAATGAACAAGAGTTGCATACAGTATAAGAAGCTCTAGTGCAGGCAAGCAATTTGGATCGCAGTCTTTTTACTGTATGATGTCAGTAACTCAATAGAAGTGTTGTGTATACGACATTTTTATTGTCAGTATGGTGCTTAATCTGCATTGTATACTAAATTATAAAAAAATTACCCTCATTGTATACTAAAATTATAACTTTCTGTTATACTCCCTCCGTTCCAAATTACTCGTCGCAGAAATGGATGTATCTAGAACTAAAATACATCTAGATACATCCATACCTGCGACAAGTAATTCAGAACGGAGGGAGTAGTTGATAATCTATATTTACTGCACTTATATTTGGTTTTTTCGTTGAGATATACGCACACTATAAACCAAACGATGGGTAGTCAACCTAGCCTATGCTTGATTATAGTACTGAATATGCTTTCTCGGTGACAACCTAGCCCGTGCTTAATTATAGTACACATTATTCCTATTAAAAGCTGTATTAAATCCTAAATTTTTATTCTTCTGATAATGAAATGAATGTGAGGAATAACATCTTGCATTGGCAGAAGAAATATGTTTCGGTATTTCGAATTTTCTTATGCTTTGTATGTCTTTTCTTATGCATGAGTTTATTGTTTTCATTTCTGTTGGAGATGATTGTCTTTAACCTAACTCACAAATTGTACAATGTCTAAATTTCTTAGCCATTTGCAAAGATTGGTTGGCTGAAATCACAATTCTGCTTCATGTTATTCCGCAACATACATTTCCATCGCCATGCATATTGGGCTTAGGGGTGTGTGATCCTTTTTCTCCCGTTGCAACGCACGGGCATTTTTGCTAGTTAGTCACCTATAAAAACAATACTCCCTCCGTAAAGAAATATAACAGCGTTTAGATCACTACTTAGTGATCTAAACGCTCTTATATTTCTTTGCAGAGGGAGTACTATCAAGGGGAGAGTACTGTAACTAGAGATACAATGATATATACAGTAACTTAACAACGACCAAGATAGCTCCACAACTGGTAGCACCCAAGGTCCCCTAGGAGGAAATTGACAACCTACAGCTTGCAGACAAGCTGTTTTTCGATGAAGGAGAGATTTTATGTGAGACAGCCCATCAAACATGGAGTCTTATCCCTTAATTAGAGTCCTAGTTGATTAAGCAACTGTGTTAGGAAAGAATCCAGTTAGTTTAGAGATCGTATTCGAGTTTGAACATATTAACCGGCTTATTAGTCAAGTCTTGTCTACTATATTAAGGGGCTGACCCCTCTCAACAAAGCAGAGAAGAATCATTCACTTTTATCTACTTCTCAGTAATTAGGAATTTAGGATTATGACAGTAGTAGATCGTTCCAATTATCACATTATGTTATCAAAAGAAAGAAATAGCAATACAGAAGGAATGAACCACAATATAGGATCAAGTGATCAATTAGCATAGCAACCAATAATCACGATTGAATAGCCAAACATCGAAAAATCTTCAATTATGTTGTCAAATTTCCAATTATAATTTCATAGACTCACCCCATAGATGAGTCCAGTACTCCATGTTGCAACAACACAACCTTCCGTGAATCACGCCTAAACATGCCATGTGTCAAGTCCCATTCCATAATATTGGGAAAAGATAAGGGCAAGAAATAGCTATTTTTTCACCTGGGGATTCTCTCCAGCAGCAGAACATATCCATCTGAAGTAACCACCTTTATAGCCTCAAAAGGATACCTGGAAATAACGGCAGAATGGTTCCATCATTTATGGACAAAGTAATGTCATCAATACAAAGAGTCAAATCAATTATTGAAAAGGTTGTGCTACTATGTGGATTCGTAAACAGCATTGTTCATAAGGCGTCCCACCTTGGACGCTTAGGCGGCACCTGGCAGCACCTTGCAATTATGCCCGTTTTAAGCGCTTAGGCGTCAGGGCGGTTGGTGCTCGCCTTACCGCCTTATAAACAATTGTGGCTACAAAGCACCACACTTGTAAGGCTTAGTACAATGTAAGGTGCTTAGCAAGATGCTTAGTAAAATAAACCGAGTTTTTCTAAAGCACCAGTGCTTACCTCTACATGACAGGTGCTTAATTAAGCGTCTACCCTCTACAAATAAGCACCAACGCTTCAAGGAAAACTGGTTTATTTCTCTAAGCACCTTCCCTAGGCACCTTCCATTGTACAACGCCTAAACAGTTCAGACATATGGTCTAACTTCGCCACAACTAAGCATAGGGAAAGTGTGGCTACAAACTCAGCACCACACGTATGGTCAAAATCCGAGTCTATGACATGCGGGTCATATGAATAGTAAAGTCTGGCCAAGCCACACATGTGACGACCAACCAGACACCCACCTAAACCATTGTGGCACACCTGACCTTTAGGCATTGCAAGCTTCGGCTGGGAACCAAACAGTTAAAGGATTAATAAACATAATCATTCTAGGTGAAGCTTTCAACAAGCCACTCACTTAATTAATTTAAGCTAATCATACTACAGGAAAAGGCTATATATATTAGACAACACTGATTTTTTTAGCACTAATATGATATATGCTGGAAAAACGGAAATGCAGGCAGAACATTGTTGCATCGATACTTCAACAACATTTGGCCCTCGAGAGGACGGAGCCAGCAAACATCTCGTGTGTAGTACACTAACGGTAACTTGCACTCCTTAAAAATGCTTAAATCATCATTCGCAAAAACAACTTATCCATATCTACAAACAATTTTTATAATCTTGAACTTGCAACTAAGTACCAGATGTTTTAGCATGTTAACAAACATGGAAGGGTCAGAGGTACCTACCCAAGTTCAGTTATAACATCTTCACATGTCCGAGAATCTGTGTTCAATGCATGACGATATACAGTCTTCCTTTCAGTTGGAACTGGATTATCACTGCCAATGTTAGCTGTTGGCACATCAACAGCAGGACTACTGTTACCAACCCTGTTTCCATGAATCCACCAAAATAACTTCTGCCACACCTCAGAAGGAGAAAGAACATAATGTGCTCCTTTATGAACAACGTCAAAAACTGATTCAATGAATATCTCAACTGCCAAATGAACATCCTAAGAGAAAAGAAAAAAAGGAGTGAATGCCAAATGGATATACATACTTTTAAACAATCTTGAGGTTCCAGATTCCTGGCCTGGTATGGTGTAAGTAAATAAATAAATTACTAAACTGATTCCAATTTGTTCAAATATACTACCTCGACAACTCCGCGCCTTCTATCAGTCGTTCGTTGTAGGACTTGATCCTTCATGTGAATTGGTTTTTTCGCAGATATGCTCCTCGATAAATAAGGACTTTCTGGGGTTTTAGCAGATGCCCTTGATATCCGATATTTGACAGCATTGAACAAGACGAGCAGCAAAGAAAGGAAAATCTTCACAGGCCAAATAATCCAGGAAACTGCATATTTGATAGGCCTTCTCAATCGACGGTCATGTCTACCAAAGCTGCTTGTGTGTGACAATCGTGAACTTTGGGACAACGGAGAAGGAGGGCAGACAAACTCTTCATTGTCATCATCCCCAGGGACAGAGCCAGCAATTGATTCAGACTCCGAATCGGCAGAAAGTTCGTGAATGAACTCGTTAAATGAAGAGACCCCACTTTTTTTATCAGAAGTTCAAAACAAACAAGTGAGGTTGCAGAATTCAGAAATGGTTCAATGGTATTATCAACTTATCAAGCAAAAGAAGAAGCCATACTTAATCTATACTCCCTCTTTCTTAATCTATACTCCCTCTTTCTTTAGTGATCTAAACGCTCTTATATTAGTTTACAGAGGGAGCATATACTAGTAACAGGCAACATGGCAATGAATACTGATAACATGAGTTATCGGGCTAGAGAAAGAAGTACTCATGCAATGATGCAAGCGAAAAGAACCTAGCCCACATAGTACTCGCATATTATGAAAAAAAAATATTCAAAACTATCCAGCAACCAAAGAGAAGTGCCAAAAATTGAAACTGTGTTCACCTTTCCATCCAACGAGGAAGACGTGGCCCGCGAAATGCTGGCCTAAGTTCCCAGCCACTGACCCCTTCCAAAATGTTGGCTTTTCCAGGTAACAGTGTCAACAAGAGTGCTGATATTCCATTTATCAATCTCGCGATGTTGTTCAACGTCTCATATGTGAATGTCTTCACAGACCTGCCCAAACAAGTACAACGAGTTAAATACTCTAAACTATAAGTACAAAAGCTCAAAATAAGAGCAACTCAACTGAAACCTAGATGTTCCTGATCTTGTATGAAGGAAATGAAAACTGAAACTAACAACAATTAAGCTTTACGCTGCCAGGGTTAGGATATCTCAGAAGAAGCAAGGGGCTAAAGAAATTTGTGCAGAAATCACTAGCAATCAGCTTAGTCTATGGTCCTGGAATCACCCTACAGAGACTGATATAAGAAAAGCCAGGAAACATCTTACTCTTTTGCAATAATAAGTTATGAATTAACAATGCATTGTCATTTAGAAGGTAGAGCAAGTATTTAGCTGAGTTAGCATTGTTAATTTTAACTGTCAGAACCAAGTTCATCGGTATATTGTACTCCCTCCGTTCCTAAATATTTGTCTTTCTAGAGATTTCAACAAGTGACTACATACGGAGCAAAATGAGTGAATCCACACTCTAAAATATGTCTATATACATCCGTATGTGATAGTCCATTTGGAATCTCTAAAAAGACAAATATTTAGGAACTGAGGGAGTATATACATAACATTTCACACTTCATCAACTGTTTCAAAGAGACAGAATAAAACAGAACACCAACATTTTTCGCCTATAATTATCAAATGGGCATCATCATGGAGATTGAAATTAACTATGAATTGTGTGTCATCTGCTCTACATAATACATTTATTTAGTGCTTACAACAAATCAGTAACATATTTTCAGCTATACCATCTCCTCTTTCATTAACAGGTGATTAATTCAAGCATTAGTAACAATTACTTTTAAAACAAGATTTCAAGCACTATTGACGTCATGCATCTAAACAAATGATTTATTAGACCATACCCACAGCCACATTCAGTTGCAAATAAGCGGTATCGGCCGCTTTCTACTTGTCATTTCAATCGTCAGAACTGTTACAAATACACACAGATTGAACATTTCTTTTACTAATCACGTCAATAAGAAATGTAAAAGATACTTGTACGAAGTACTTTGGGTCATAAATCCACAAAACATAGTTTCCATGTGATAACCCATGTAACTACATACACTACAGAACTTATAGAAAATCAATTGTTTATCCACTATAATCAATCTTGGGGCCAGAAATCCACTGTCCTTACTAAGACAATCAAAGTTTATCCACTATAATCCAACCATATCCATGCTTTTTATGGTATTTCTAGCAAAAATGCTAGACATACAAAGATTTACAAGCTTTTACAAGCTCTTTCCATCTAACAACCAATCACAAACCTCTCCCCCCCTGATTTTCAGGGGGGTGGGCCGTCCCGCTCACTTGTTGACCAATAAAAACTAACCCACCTGTAAAAGCCTGTAAACTGTTTGTACGTGTAGCATTGCCGTATTTCTAGCTGTGACTTTTTTTGTGAACAAGGCTATGGATTTATATTAAAAGACTTTCAAAAATACAAGGCATCCTAGAAAACAAGGAAATTACAACCAGGTCCTCAGATAGCCAAACAATCTTAATCTCCAGCAAGAGACGAACCATCTCCTAAAAAAAGTTCTGCCAGCTTCGCAGCGGCGGTGGAGAGAACGCCGCAGTGACCGAGGGAGAGCACGAACCACCAAAGAGCAATAGGAGTATGTCGCATCAGGGAGACACCCTAGGGGAGAAAATAAGACCACAGCCTCGTCGCTTTTGTAAAAACGGCCGGGGGAACATCACCGCGATCACCAAGGGCCGGCCACCAACAAGACTTCCCTAGCCGGGGGCCATCGACGCTGCTAGCTGCCCGCAATACCACCACCACAAAGAGCATGAAGAAGGGTACCATTACCTCGACACCAACACGAAGACATAAATCCAACACCGAAAGCCGAGAAAACAACCAAAGACCTAACTAGTGCGGAACAAGGTCCAAAGTCCGAGGGTGAGGGATTAGCAGACAGCGGGGGTGAGGGAGCCCCAAAGTCCGAGGCACAAGCTCCCTCTTCTCGCTAGATCTCTTCCCAAGACATATCTCTTTTCTAGTGGTAACTTGTGACAAGGCTAAAAACTGCAGAATCTCCACCAGATAATTTAAACCAATTCAAAATCCCTAAATTACCCGGATTAATTCGCTGGTTTAGCCAACCCTAGCCAGCCATTCCTTCG